>NW_022589706.1:25072670-25078554 GCF_004348235.1 Phoca vitulina
TATATCTAAAACTAATGATGTAATGTATGGGGATTAACATAACAATAAAAAAATTAAAAAAAAAAAAAAAATAAAGCCCTAAAGAGCTCAATAAAGTACACATGACATATAACTAATTTAACTAGTTTTAATTAGTGACATACTTCCAAAGAAACTCTTGAGACAGTTATTTGCCAAAAAATAATCAATGTAATTGAATGGGTTGACATCCTGGTATAACAGTAAGACTAGATAATATTTTTGAAGGCTTAATTTGTGTCAGTTACAGAGGTGAGCACTTCCAGATATGAAGTATGTTGATCCTTATAGCAACCCACATTTCATTGAAGGGAAGGGAAACTGAGGATAAGAGACTTTAATTTGCTCAAATTCCTATTGGTAATAGTTGAGTCAGATTTACCCACTCTATCCTATATCCCATTATAGGACTTCTATGTATTTGGGTTTTATGCTACTTCTTTGGATGTGGTAACAAAGGTCGGAATAACAGTTCCCTAAATAATATAGAAGTTTATTCCTCTCCTAGTTCACATAAAAGTATTTCAGAACTGGATCAAGCTCTTTATCAGATACATGTGGAATTTATCTCATGGCCAGAGATGGCTGCTCGAGCTCTCACCATCATATCCATATCCCAGCTGGTGAAAGGGGAGAAGAAAATGCACGGTGTACTGGTTTATAGGCCAGACCTAGAAATTGCTCATTATTTTTACTCATAGCCTATGGCCCAAAATTTAATCAAATGACTGTACCTAGCTTTAAGGGAGGCTGAGAAATGAAATTCCTTATGTTGGGGATCCACGTGCTCAGTTAAAATTCCAGCGTTCTTTTACTAAACGAATAAGGGGAGAATGACTATTTGGGGAAAACTAGCAATTTTTGTCACAGAGTCATTAGCTACAAGCTATTTAATTACAGATCCCTACCCAAAATTGTGTTTTAGCTTTAGAATAGATTATGTTAGGCAATCTTTAATGCTAGAAATTGAATAGCAGAGCCAGTTGCCTGGAATGGCATGAAGTCTGAGTCAACAAAACATTCTTTCTTCAGAAGGATGGGAGAGGGTGGATCTTTCTGTCATGATGGAAGATACATCCGACATCTTCAAAAATATTACAAAATTGTTAGAAATTATTGTTGGATCAATCTAGAGATCAAAAATACTTGCTATGTCTCTATGGTGCTATTAAGATACAGGTTGGCTAAAGCATAAAGGATCAACATTAAGCTTATGTAGATGAGTCCACGAATGATACATGTCTATAAGGGTCAAGGAATATTCATTGAAACTACTAACAGTCTCATTTATTTCAACTGGATTAAATGGATCATAAATAAGAAAACTAAATATGAGTAAGGTGTTACTCCCTAAATAAAAGTCATATCATAGGCAATAAAGAATGCATATTCCAACTAAATACACATATGAAAACCAACAGGCTATCTGTGAGATTACCTTGGATAACGTATGAGAGAAAAATCTACATTAGAGCAATCCATTCTAAAATCTGTGAGGATAGAACACATCAAAAAAATCTCATAGAAATTTCTATCAAGAACCATTTTCCTGGGGTGCCTGGATGGCTCAGTTGGTTTAAGGTCTGCCTTTGGCTCAGGTTATGATCTCAGGGTCCTGGGATCAAGAGCCCCACATGGGGCTCCCTGCTCAGCGGGAGTCTGCTTCTCCCTCTCCCTCTGCAACCCCCCCCCCCCCCCACCGGTGCTACCTCTCTCTCTCTCTCTCTCAAATAAATAAATAAAATCTTTACCAAAAAAAAAGAACCATTTTCCTTCAAAAACAATCTTTGGAACCACACAGAAATTATTGCAACAATCACAAGTAAATGGCTCAATGTTTAAAGACTAAAATTTTCCCACAAAATTTTCCCATTTTGCTTATTTTGACTAACAGACACTAATGTATAGTGAATTTACCACTTTGAAAGAAATACGTCAAAATTTTTTTTTTTTAAGTAGGCTCCACTTCCAGCATGGAGCCCAATGAGGGGCCCAAACTCAGGACCCTGAGATCAAGACCTGAGCTGAGATCAAGAGTCAGATGCTTAACCAACTGCACCACCCAGGTGTCCCAAATTAAGTCAGTTCTTAAAAATCCTGTCTTTATATAGCTCCCACCTACATAGAGTTCTGATTTCTTTTAAATTTCTGTATTTTCACTTACCTTTCTTTTCTCTCTTTTCAAATATTTTTTCAGGTATTCACTTTTATTGAGAAGAGCACTGCAAATATCTGCATGTCATTTTTGTTAGAAATCCACAGCTTTCAAATCCCTCTCATATGCAATTTTCATTTACTCCTTGGAACTAATGCATTTTAATGCAAATTACAATGTCTTATTAGAGATATCTGAAGCTCAATACATTTCTTCACTTTCTCTTGTTTAACTAGTGAAATCCAGGGGTTCTGATGCATGATCATTTTAATTGATGGAAGTTTTTCTTGTACTCTGGAACCTCCAAAGTATTAAATGTCACTCTATAACTTTTCTAAGTTCTTTGGACCCACAACTACCATTCCAAGGAACATAGGCTTTGTGTTTCCTAGGAGACCATGTGCACACAGCAATACTCTTCAACAAATAAAGGGCACACTCATTCTTTTTTCAATATTATAAAACTTGGGAGAAGTTTTTATATTAAATCCTAAGAATCATAGACCACGTAATTTTTTTTTTTTTTTTTTTACATTTATAGTGGTGGCCTCAGCTTGAAACCTAGGTATTTTTATCTTTGTAATTGGATAAGTTTGGGTATACCAGAAGGCTCTATGCAAGTAGTTTTGAAAATCTTTTTGTAGCAGAAGACTCCCTTGTTCAAATGAAATCTTCAGAGGAAAGGAAAATGAAACTAATAAAATTGATGATAATCTGGTTGCAGTAGGGAAGGCATGGGGGGTGGGACATCTTCCCCTCCTGTGAAAGTGTGGGTAATTCTAAGTGGTTCACTCTGTCAGTGACGGATTGCCCTTCAGCTCAGCCCCATGACTCAGACCTCTGCCATAGGGTAGCACTTGCAATAAAATAGAACTGTAAAAGTGAAAGCTGTGCCCTTCAAGTCTGAAAAATACTGAAAACCCAACACAAAAGTAATATGTAAAGGCTGCCAAAGAAAGCAGCCCTGGAGAGCAGAGGTTATATTATGCTGGAAATTTTTGGAGCAAGGACTGGGTAGTCTATGGAGCCGCAGAATAAGCAGAATGGGCCATCAGGGAAGATCTCATGTTTGATGCCTATCAGCAGGATCAGAGTTTCATAGCTTTCAAGGCTCTGGCAATAGACATCACAAAAAAACTGAGAAGTCGAGGAAAACTCTGACAGGATGTTTCTCGAGGACATCTAAGACAAACCTTAAAGACACCCTTAAATAGTGGAGGGGAAGAAGGAGGCAGGAAGGAGATCTAAAGCCCTTTTATTTGCTAGAAGTCATGTAATAATGAATGTATCAGCCAGGGTCCTGGCAGGAAAACAGAATTCACATTCAGTGCTTCGACAAGAAAGACTGAACATAAGGAACGGTGACACAGGTGCTGGAGGCCGGCAAGAGGGAAGCACAGGGGTAAACTCAGAGCTAATGAGGACAAGCAAGTTCTGCCCCAAGGACTATGGGAACAGAAGGCAAAAGATGGAGGTTCCCGGAGTAGCAGCTTAGAGGAGGGGCCTCATAGAGCTCAGGCTCAGACCCCTGATTAGGGGGTCCACCTGGCTGGTGCTTGTTTCTTTAAGGCCATGATGAGTCTTGCTCTAGAAGTGCCAAAAGGAGTGAGAATAAACAGTCACTTTTGGAGTAGATTGCTGTTGCCAAGTGCTGCCAGAAGAAAAAATAAAAAAGAGGAGGGAGGTAGTTTCTGCCCCTTGCCTTCCCCTTCCCTCGCTTCTGAACTCCCTCTGGTGACTCCTATCAGCACAATGTAATAGGACATCAGCTAGCGAAGCTGTACCACGCTCAGGCTTGCAGAAAGACACATTCGGGGCAGACGTAATAGATAAACGGAGCAAGCACAGAAAAGAACTGTGTGCAACTATTATTACAGCCCCATATTTTTTTTTTCTCCAAGGTTGATGTGATAGCACCATTGGTGATATTTTTTTTTCTTATTTTGATTCTATATTGTTCAAAAATTAAAGGTGAAAAGCATAAAAGAGAGAAGTGTATTGTAAAATTATTCTCAGAAAAAACAGCTTGATCTAAATTATGGCCAAGCCCTTATTTTTTGAAAGATATTTTTCAACACTCAAGTTGATACATTGACATAGTTAATATGTATTTACTAAATAATAAAATTAACTCCATTCAGTTTCTTGGAGGTAAATTTTGCAGGCAATTGTAGACACATGAGACATTTTTAATATTAGAGGCTTGGCTGATAATATCTGCTCTTAAAATTTTCTTGACTAAAATGTTATGCTCTGCTTTTTAGGACACCAAAATCTGGAGTCTCAACCAGGTACATTTATAGGTTTTCATACTTATTTAATTTTTTTTTGGGGGGGGTTGGAATTTGGCCCTGTGTCTCATACATTGTGGGGTAATTGGATAAACTCCTATATGGGAAACTACCAATGAGGGACTTTAACTTCAATAATTTATAGTAACATTTCTTCTTCTGTATTTGGTATTTGAAACAAATGAACTGTGCTCACTTTAATCCAAAACAAAGGATATTGGACTCTGAAGACTGACTGCATACATCTTAATCCCTAGGCTAGGCCTAAATTGCCCATTCATTCAACAGGTGTTTGCACTGTTACTCTATCAGTCAGGGTTCAGGCAGGGGAGGAGAGTCACTGTGCATTCTGAGAAAAAGGATTTATTATAGGAATTAGACTTTACAATTGTGGGAGGAGCTGCAGAAGTGAAAGTCTAGAAGGCAGAGTTTAGAAGATCAGAGTAGTTAACAAGCAGTCAATCTGGGAAGCCAAGTACAGCCTATTGCTAAATTAGAACCATAAAAGGGGATCCCACGGGGAGCTTTATGGAGAGTTGTTCTTTCTGTGGAGGCCAACTCTATGGGTCCACAGTCAAGTGTTTGGAGGTATACAAGAGGTCACTGTTGATCATCAGGGCCAGTAGGCTATAAAAAGACATACTGTCAGAGCAGAGGAGAACTAGATCATGCTTGGAACCCACTGATCATGGCTTCATCTGTCCATCACCTCATCGGGCAGCAAAACAACTTTCAGAGAATAATGTTTGCTGCATACTTCCAATTTTCAAATCTCTTGCAAGTTCTTCTTTTGGCTAACTATATAGGTAGGGGGACCATATAGATGAGGGGATTCTGGGAAATATAGTTCTCCATTTAAAGAAGATGACATAATAGTCCATCATAGCGTGTCTGTGCAGGAGACTTATTAAGTAATCTTCTGTAAAATGGGAATAATAACAGGGTGTTTGTGAGGATGAAATGACATAATGCATGTAAAGGTTTTAACAGTGTCTGTCACATGGTGAACACTCAAAAAGTGATTATTATTATATATTAAATAAACAAAAATGGAAAGGAGTATAAATAACTCTGTTCACTGTAAGGTAAGGCTATTATTTGTATACTGCTATGGTGGCCCTGAGAATGTGTCTCTTGGATCTCTGACTGCTGAGAGGACAAGTAATGCGGCCCCTGGCTGCCAAGGGCTGGCCACACCTTCCACTGGCCTCCAGCCAATGACTGGGTGTGGCAGCGAGCCTAAGGCAGGTCTGTTCCCGGGAGACCCGGGATTCCTCTGGCAGCAGAGCCTTTGGCTCAAGACCTCTGAGATTGTCATTGCCATACTGAACTTTTTTAGAATTGCAAGACCCATCTAGAATCAACCCTCCCTCCCTTCCTTCCTTCCTTCCTTCCTTCCTTCCTTCCTTCCTTCCTTCCT